>NW_027478597.1:697500-698790 GCF_051014685.1 Ptiloglossa arizonensis | reverse complement strand
ACCGTTGTAATCGGGGGCGAGTTCTACCTTCAGATGCAAGAGAAATTTTGCGGATTTGTCAATCCGTTCGCGAGATATGGCTGTTTGGGGAGGTAAGAAACGCTTGAGAAACTCAAAGTTTTTCGCAGTTCTGATGCTCGAAACGATAACCAGAACGGCCTAGGGGGAAAAGTACGCATACCGTTGTAATCGGGCTAGTTTCTACTTTCAGATAGCAACAGAAATTTGCGGATTGGTCAAGTCCTTTCGCGAGATATGGCAGTTTGGAAGTAAGAAACGATTGAGAAACTCAAAATTTTCGCAGTTCTGATGCTCGAAACGAATAACTAGGGGCGAGCCTAGGGGAAAAGTACGCATATCGTTGTAATCGGGCGAGGTTTCTACTTTCAGATGCATCAGAAATTTGTGCGGATTGGTCAATCCGTTCGCGAGATGTTGGCAGCTTTGGAGGTAGGAAACGCTTGAGAAACTCAAAATTTTCGCAGTTCTGATGCTCGAAACGAATAACAAGAACAGCCTAGGGGGAAAAGTACGCTTACCGTTGTAATCGGGCGAGGTTTCTACCTTCAGATGCAACCGAAATTTTGCGGATTGGTCAATCCGTTCGCGAGATATGGCAGTTTGGATGTAAGAAACGCTTGAGAAACTCAAAATTTTCGCATGTTCTGATGCTCGAAACGAATAACTAGAACGGCCTAGGGAAAAGTACGCATACCGTTGTAATCGGGGCGAGGTTTCTACCTTCAGATGCATCAGAAATTTTGGCGGGATTGTGTCAAGTCGTTCGCGAGATGTGGCAGTTTGCAGGTAAGTAACGCTTGAGAAACTCAAAGTTTTCGCAGTTCTGATGCTCGAAACGAATAACCAGAACGGCCTAGGGGAAGAGTACGCATACCGTTGTAATCGGACGAGTTTCTACCTTCAGATGCAAGAGAAATTTTTGCGGATTGGGCAATCGTTCGCGAGATATGGCAGTTTGGAGGTAAGAAACGCTTGAGAAACTCAAAGTTTTCGCAGTGTCTGATGCTCGAAACGAATAACCAGAACGGCCTAGGGGAAAAGTACGCATACCGTTGTAATCGGGATAGTTTCTACTTTCAGATGCAACAGAAATTTTGCGGATTGGTCAATCCGTTCGCGAGATGTGGCAGCTTGTAGGTAAGAACGCTTGAGAAACTCAAAATTTTCGCAGTTCTGATGCTCGAAACGAATAACTAGAACGGCCTGATGGAAAAGTACTCATACCGTTGTAATCGGGCGAGTTTCTACCTTCAGATGCAAGAGAAATTT